>NC_066542.1:2900716-2918216 GCF_024679095.1 Eriocheir sinensis | reverse complement strand
CTTTTTACAGTAGAGATTTACGGGAGGATGGAAGGGAGGAAAAAAGGTAAAAATGGCATGTTCGTGATGCTCTTTAGCGGTGAATAGCGGTGTTGACGGCGTGACGATTGTGGCGGTGGTTGTGGTGGCCGTGATGGCGCTGTTGAGTGGGCGATTGGTTGGCAGTGACAGGTGGTGGTGGAGTTTTTTTGCGGTGGGTGTAAAGAAACTGATAGCAGTAGTAGTAGTAATGGTAGCAGTGACTGTATTCTTGTTATTTAAAGTTATTTTTTTTTGGTTGCAATAATGCTCGATAACGACGTACTTTGGTAAATGTGGTGGTGACATGGGCGATGTTTGTTGTAGTGGTGATTAGATTCCTCAACCAAACTGTGCTTTTCGTGTTAATGTCAGCAATGCAAAACGTGGTAATTTGTGACTTTAGTGGACGTACTGTAGGTGGAGGATGTGGAGGTGGTAACGCGGAAAAGACGAAGAAGTGGAGTCGAGGAGGTGGCTGTGATGGGGATGGATGAAGCAAGTCGCAAGCAATGAGAGTGAGTGCTTCAGGGGAGGCGGAGGGCGAGGCGGGGAACGGTGGACTGGTGGAGAGTGATCAGGTCCCATCACTCAACGCGTATTTATGGAGCCATTTATCTAGGTAAGAGAAAGGGAGAGATGGAGGGTTAGGGGAAGAGGGAGACGGAGGAAAGGACGTGCATGCAGGGAGGAAAGGTGTGTTCGGGATGAAGGGTTAAATATGGGGACAATTATGTTTGGAGGTCAGATTAATGTACTGATGTGATTGCAAGTTTATAGATTCAATGCACGCGTGATCAAAATGAAATGTAAAAATAGAACCGAATGGTGGAGCAGTGGATTATACTTTTGGCCGAAATTTGGCAGGTGTGAAATGGATCCCAGCACGCAGGAATGGATGGCAGGTGAGGGGAGGAAGAGGCTGAAGAGCGGATGTGTGTGTGTGTGTGTGTGTGTGTGTGTGTGTGTGTGTGTGTGTGTGTGTGTGTGTGTGTAATAATAATAATAATAATAATAATAATAATAATAATAATAATAATAATAATAATAATAATAATAATAATAATAATAGGTTTATTAAAGTATGGCAGCCGTTAGGTTGAAAATTACAAATTAAAGATACAATAAACTAATAGTAAATAGGCTACACTAGAGGGAGGGAGAGGGTGGGGGGTGGTTTGGGAGAGGTAAAAATAGAGACATAAGGGAGAGGGAGTGTGAAGGGGGCACTTAGAGGGGTAGTGGCGAGGTGCTAATCTCCACCGCGGCCCTTTGGGTATGACTGTCACTGGGCATTGTTTATCATCCGCACCATCGCGGGCACTGCGCTACGTTTGTAACGGTCGGTTCGCGGCGCTCTGAAGGGGTTGAGTTTGTTGTGGTGTCTGGTGAAGCGGGTGGGGGGAGGCGGGTCGGGGGGCAGGAGGTGGCGGTGGCGAGGATGGTGAGGCAGGGAGATTCCGAATTTTCTGAGGGCGTCCTGGTGCTTTTCAGAGAACCTCGGGAGACTCAGGGTGACCAGGGCATTGTCGTAGGTGTGGTAGTCAGGGCCTAAAATGACCCTGAATGCCCTCTTTTGAACCCTCTCAAGCTGTTGTTGTTGGGTGAGGGTAAGGGACGATGACCACGCCGGGGAGGCATACATGAGCTTTGGCAATATGAATGATGAGTAAATACTGCACAGCTCAGCAGCTGGTGCCCCCAGCGTTCTAAGTCTACGCAGCATGTACAGCTTGTAGGAGGCTGCTCTGACGGTGTTGGAGACGTGGAGCTTCCAGTTGAGCTGGTAGTCCACAGTGATGCCTAGTAGTTTGGTGGACTGGACAACCTGGAGGTGGTGTGAGCCAATAGACAGCAGCGGAGGTGGCACATCTCTCTTGGACGTGCAAACGTGCATCACCATGGTCTTGGTGTGGTTGATAGTGGCATTGTTGTCATCCGTCCATGCCTGAAGGTTGTCGAGCGACGCTTGAAGAGGTGCACAGTCAGGATCCCTGTTGTTGACGGGGACGCCCAAGGTGTTGTCGTCAACATATTTCCAGCGATGCGGTGTGTCCATGAGGGCGTTGTTAATGAGCACCAAGAAGCAAAGCGGACCCATTTTAGTGCCTTGCGGGACGCCACACGTCAGCTCAAGAGGAGGGGAGACCGAGCCCTGGGAGCTAACTATTTGCTGGCGTGCGCTGAGGAAATCAGTCAGCCACGATACAATATTAGGGTGAAGCCCCAGCTCAATGGCCTTAGTAATGACAACAGTGTGGTCTACAAGGTCAAATGCTTTCCTGAAGTCGACAAAAAGCAAGGGCAAGGGAGGTGTCTCTTTCAATCAGGTGGTTGTGTATGAAATCTAGAAAGCTGACCAGGCAATGAGTGGTGGATGAGTGCTTCATGTTGCCAAATTGTTGGATGTCTATGAGGCTACTAATATCATCATAAGCCCAGTTAAAAATAAAATCTTCACAAATGAGGCTGGGGATGGGCGTGATGGCGATTGGCCTTAGGTCATTAAGGGACTGAGGGCTGGAAATTTTGGGGATGGGAGTGACAAAGGACGTTTTCCAGTCGCTAGGGCAAGTGTTTTGTTCAAGTGAAGCATTTATCATGGAGCAAATGGGGGTGGCAAGTTCAGGGGCAAATTCCTTATGGATTTTGATTGGGAGGTCAGTGGGCGTGGTAGCTCTGTGCATCCTTAATTTCTTTAATTTATTGAAAACGTCAACCTCCTGGACGGAGGGGGGTGGAGAAGGGGATGTTAGGTAAGTGGGGAGGGCGGTGAGATCAAGTTTTGGGAGGCTTTGACAGATACCCGCGAAATGGGTATTTATCTCCTCGGCCGCTCGGTCAGGTGATAAATGTGAAGTGCAAGGGAAGGAGGGTGAATGTTTGCCGAGTCCACAAAGAGACCTGACCTTGTGATACCACTGTCTGTTGTTGGCCTGTTTAAGATGGTGTATTTTTTCAGGATAATAGTTTGCTCTGGCGGTTTTGATCTCCCTGATGACTCTGTTCCTGGGCTGTTTGTAACGGGCAGGGTCTGTGTTGTGGGCCCTGTTTCTCTGCGAGATAAGCCTCTTGACGGTGCCATCAGATGGATGGACTGGGAACGTCTTA
Source organism: Eriocheir sinensis (assembly GCF_024679095.1). Lineage (NCBI taxonomy): Eukaryota > Metazoa > Arthropoda > Malacostraca > Decapoda > Varunidae > Eriocheir > Eriocheir sinensis. The sequence continues at coordinate 2,915,087 of NC_066542.1, read as the reverse complement.
ATGGGGAAGAAGGTGTGGTAGGTGCTGGTACTGCTCCCATTTGTGGTTGACGTCTGGCTCATTTGTCATTTCAGTCCAGGGGTGTTCCGTCTGATTGCCGAGTCAGTCAGGGGCCTGAATGACCTGACGGAGGATGACTGAGGTAGTGAGGTGGTGTGAACCGGTTCCCACAGGACTGACAGGTGGCCGCTGCGTCCCATGGGGGGAGAGGCTGGGGTGAGTACTGCTAGCTCAGGTCGGTCATGATGAGGTCGAGAGTAGCTTGTTGATGAGTGGGGAAATTAACGACCTGAGTGAGATTCAGTTGGTGCATCGTGTCGCTGACGTCTAGGCGGTTAAAATCCCCACAGATGACCAACTTGGCACAGGTGAATCTCACTCGAAGGGCGTCAGCTGTGTCGATGATTTGGTCAACCAGCAGTTGTGCGGTGGGCGCGCGGGGGGGATGGTATGCCACACAGTAGATGATGCAGGCAGTGTGGCGAGGATGGCGGGCAGGTGTGACCCTCACCCACAGGGCCTCCCCTCCCTCGGGGTTGTCGACCTGAAGGTGTGAAGGAGTGAGGTCGGAGCGGCAGTACAGGGCCACTCCCCCTCCTCTCCTATTAGTCCCGAGATGATGAAATAGTTCATAGTTATCGATGTTGCAGATCTCAGGAACTATTTGCCACGCCTCCGTGATGGTGTGTGTGTGTGTGTGTGTGTGTGTGTGTGTGTGTGTGTGTGTGTGTGTGTGCTTGAAAAAAAGCAGGAAAATAAGGGAACAGTATAGTCTCAATAGGTTACTGAGGAAAGACAAGTTGAAGAAAAAATGTACCAGAGAGCGAGAGACCGAGGGATGATGAAGCATGTGAAACAGCAGCTTGTTATGCCGTATCGTCCTTTTGTCTCCCGCTCCCTTTGTTTGCGTCCCAAATATTTACGCGTCTTCCTTTAAGAGTTTCCTGTAAAAACATTTGATGATCCTTATGACGTTATGTAAATAGTAGAGAATTTAATATTATAGAAGACAGCATAGTGGCATGGAGATTATCGATTAAAAAAAAAAACATTGAGTAGTATTGACAAAAAAGAAAACTATTGACTAATGACCTACTTACAAGTGGAAGGGGAACGAGGTGATCTTATTTCAAATCAGATGTGAACAAAGCTCATGTAGTTGATCACCTATAACAACGTATGCTCACCCAGTATATTCACACACTCTGTATCTGACGGAACACATTTTTATCACGTCTAAGACCACGAAAACTGTAGACAGGTCACCTAGAATAAAACGTCTCAACAAAAAGAAAATTAATATCAGATCATCGCAGCTGTAGTGAATGCTCGCAACTTTACCTTTTATCATCTCCATAAGATATCTTGGTTATTTTAAAGAGATAGGGCCGTATTACAAGTCCAATCCGAGAAGTTTCGGGTCCCTACAAAGGTCGGTTTAGGGGCCGTACTACAAATCCAATCAGAGAAGTTTCGGGTCCCTATAAAGAGTTCGGGATGAATAACTCTGTAGGGACCCGAAACTTCTCGGATTGGACTTTTAATAAGGCCCCTAAACCGACCTTCGTAGGGACCCGAAACTTCTCGGATTGGACTTGTAATACGGCCCCTAAACCGACCTTTGTAGGGACCAGAAACTTCTCGGATTGGACTTGTAATACGGCCCCTAAACCGACCTTTGTAGGGACCCGAAACTTTTCGGATTGAACTTGTAATACGGCCCGTATAGAAGAAGGATTGTGAGAGGATGAGGATGATTGAGTTTACTTTTGTGGCAAGTGATATTTTTCTTGTTCATACCCCATTAACCATCTTGGGAGATTTCAAGGTTCACCACCAGCTTTGACTTTCATCCTCTCTCACTGACCAGCCTGGTGAACAAGCCTACAACTTTACTCTCCTCAACGACCTAGAGCAGTTGGTTCAGCACCCTACACGTATTCCCGACCGTCTTGGAGACAGGCTCAACATTCTAGACCTCTTCTTTACCTCTAATCCTTCTGCTTACTCTGTCAAACTGTTCTCTCCGTTGGGCTCCTCCGATCATAACCTTATTTATGTTTCCTGTCCTATCGCTCCTGTACACCCTCTGGACCCACCGAAGAGGCGATGCTTCTGGCATTTTGCTTCAGCTTGGTAGGACGACCTGAGGATGTACTTTTTCCAATTTCCCGTGGAATGATTACTGCTTCCAGGAGAGAGACCCCTCTGTGTATGCCCAGCGCATCTCAGAGGTGATTGTCTCTGGAATGGAGGCATACATTCCACGTATTTTCTCTACTCTTCATGCTAAAAAAGCCTTGGTTTAATCACGGTTGTTCTCGTGCTATCAAAGATAGAGAGGCAGCTCACAAAAGGTACCAGAGCCTTCGGACTCCTGCTAACCATGCTCTTTACATTTCTGCCCGTAGTCGTGCCAAATCTATTCTCCGACTTACCAAAAACTCCTTCATTAATAGAAAATGCCCAAACCTTGCTTTTTCTAATTCTTCCCGGGACTTTTGGCATCTAGCCAAAAACATCTCCTCCAACTTCACTTCTTCATCTTTCCCTCCTCTCCTTAGTCCTGACAGCAGCACCGCCGTCTCATCTATCTCGAAGGCTAAACTCTTCTCTCAAACTTTCTCTAAAAACTCCACTCTAGACGATTCTGGGCATATTCCTCATACTCATCCCCCCTCTGACTCCTTTATGCCTGTTATTAAAATTCTTAAGAATTATGTTTTCTATGCCCTCTCTGGCCTCAACTCTCAGAAGGCTTATGGACCTGATGCAGTGCCTCCTATTGTCCTTAAAAACTGTGCCTCTGTGCTAACACCCTGCCTGGTCAAACTCTTTCGCCTCTGCCTGTCAACATCTACCTTTTCTTCCTGCTGGAAGTATGCCTTCATACAGCCTGTGCCTAAGAAGGGTGATCATTCCAATCCCTCAAATTACCGTCCTATAGCTTTACTTTCTTGTTCATCTAAATCTCTTTAATCAATCCTTAACCGGAAGATTCAATAGAACCTTTCCACTTCTGACCTTCTATCTGATCGCCAGTATGGGTTCTGCAAGGGGCGTTCTACTGGTGATCTCCTAGCCTTCTTAACTGACTCTTGGTCATCCTCTCTTAGCCGTTTCTGTGAAACCTTTGCTATTGCGCTGGACATATCAAAAGCCTTTGATAGGGTCTGGCACAAATCTTTGCTTTCCAAACTACCCTCCTACGGTTTCTATCTTTCTCTCTATACCTTTATCTCCAGTTTCCTTTCTGACCGTTATATTTCTGCTGTGGTAGACGGTCACTGTTCTTCCCCTAAACCTATTAACAGTGGTGTCCCGCAGGGCTCTGTCCTATCTCCCACTCTTTCTGTCGTTCATTAATGATGTTCTTTTCAAAACGAACTGTAATATCCATTCTTACGCCGAGGACTCCACCCTGAATTACTCAACTTCTTTTAAAGAAGACCCACTCAACAGGGGCTAAACGATTCCAGGCTGGAGGCTGCAGAACGCTTAGCCCCAGACTTTACTTTTATTTCCGATTGGGGCAAGAAGAACCTGGTGTCCTTCAACGCCTCAAAAACACAGTTTCTCCACCTATCCACTCGACACGATCCTCCAGATATCTATCCCCTATTCTTCGACAGCACTCAGCTATCACCTTCTTCAACACTAAACATCCTCGGTCTATTCTTAACTCAAAATCTCAACTGGAAACTTCATATCTCTTCTCTTACTAAATTAGCTTCCTCGAGGGTGGGCGTTCTGTACCGCCTCCGCCAGTTCTTTTCCCCCGCACAGATGTTTTCCATGTATAGTCCGCCCTTGTATGGAGTACGAATCTCACGTGTGGGGGGGCTCCAGTCACACAGCTCCTAGATAGAGTGGAGTCTTACGGCCGTAGTATTAGTCTTCTCCATTCCCTTTCCGTCCTCATCCCCATACGCGGGTTTGGGGTATGTATTAACCGCCCGTCCCCTTCCCGTCCCTGGCGGGTCAGACAAGACCAACCTGCACGTCATAATAATGTTGGCAGCACTTTCAAACCAATAATTACAGAAAACGAGATAAATAATGAATTTTTCACACACCATTGTATTCATATACAATATATATCATAAAACAAAACAATAGAGTAGTTGATCTACAGGTAAATAACAAGTAACGCGGGTAAGGTAATTTATGAGACAGGTTGGTATCCATGACTCGTCACACACCTGGCCAGCCACACCGGGGTTGCCAGGTAGTGTTATTTGTGGCATTTTTGTCTTAAATCAAGGTGGTTGCCAAGAAATGCCCTTTTTATGGTATACGTTAAGTATTGACATAATAATGCCATATTTATTCATCAATCTGCCGTCTTTTGCCATTCTTGGGGACGATTATAAAGGAATCTTCAAGAATAGCTGTATGTTTACAATCAAATGGAAACACCAGGGTCTTTACAAATTAAAAGAAATATATTAACTTCAGCAACGTTTGCGATGTAATATCAGTCACAAAAATATTGTGATACTTTTCAATGTATTTCCTTCTATAACAACAAACAGAACACTATTTATTCATGAAATATACGAAGGGAAAGCCGAAGATGTCCTGCTTCTGACCCCGCGGAGTCAACACTTTTTCGACCCCGTCCGCTCTTCCTCGAGGTAGTGTTCATCATTCCCAACCCCCCGGGGACGCGTAAAACTGCGGTTTACAGCCAAGGGAAAGGGAAGGGAAGGAAACGGGAATGGGGGAGATTAATACTACGGCCGTAAGGCTCTTCGTCTCATCAGCTTTCCTCCTCTTACTGATAGCTGTCTTCTACCTCTTAAATTCCGCCGCCATGTTGCCTCTCTTTCTATCTTCTATCGATATTTTCATGCTGACTGCTCTTCTGAACTTGCTAACTGCATGTCTCCCCCCCTCCCGCGGCCTTACTGCACACGACGTTCTACTCATGCTCATCCCTATACTGTCCAAACCCCTTATGCAAGAGTTAAAAAGCATCTCCATTCTTTCATCCCCTTCACTGGTAAACTCTGGAACAGTTTTCCTTCGTCTGTATTTCCTCCTGCCTATGACTTGACCTCTTTCAAGAAGAGTGTATCAAGACACCTCTCCACCCGGAATTGACCTCTCTTTTATAGGAGCGGCGAGTAGCGGGCTTTTTTTTGTACTCTTTATATTGCCCTTGAGCCGTGTCCTCTGATGTAAAATAAAACAACAACAACAACAACAACAAAAAAAAAAAACAGGGCCCTCAACTCCCTCCACTCGCTCACCAACCTTCAAAGGCACATCAATGGAGATAATAATGACATCTGCCAGTGATAACATTTTTATGTGCAATACACCTGACTGCTGGAAAAATATCCTAATTGCATTTTCAATCAGGATTTAGGTAACATATGTGATTTCATATGTGCTCACACACACACACACACACACACACACACGCGCGCAACTAATAATGATCTCATCAGTTTTCTAGTACAAGCATGAGGACACTGGGTTGATGGAGAAAGAAAGATAATGTGGTGTACGAGGAAGAAGGAGAGAAGGGGTGATGATGGGAAGGAAGGGACGATAAGATGGAGGAGGAAGGAGAGAAGGGGTGATGATGGCATATGGGAGGGAGACGTGGAAGAGCTGATAATGGCTATACAAGAAGAGGGAGGCAGTGGAGAATGCTGAGAGGGAGCTTTGAGAGAGGAGAGAGAGCAGGACTGAGTGTGGGAACATGAAAACGGCAAAAAGAGGGAAAAAGGACGCAGGAAGGGTGAGGGCTGAAAAATGAAGATAAAACGTACAGGAAGAATATTAAGTGGGAAAAAAATAAAAAGACTGATGAAAAGGAAGCTGTGGCTACGCAAACCATTTATGAGCAAGGGTTAAATCTTATATCCTTCTTTTACCACTTTTGTTTTTACTTTACAGCTGCTGCTACTATTGCTGACACTTTTGATTATGTTATTACTTATATATATATATATATATATATATATATATATATATATATATATATATATATATATATATATATATATATATATATATATATATATATATATATATATATATATATATATATATATATATATATATATATATATATACTACCACGCTGGTCCAATCACGATTCTGAAAGCGACCATAGAATCGGTTTCCATTTAGGGTTTGATGAAAGCGTTCAGGTGATTGGATCGAGTTTGACACAGCGAGAACGGAAAACGTGAGGGAAAAGAAATGGGTGAGAAAGACCAAGAGTCGCAGATGCATCGAAAAATAAAAAGTCTTTATAAAGATAGCTGTCAGTTGAGACGGGTCAAATTTATTGGTTCTTGTGACTAACTTTTGTTGAGTGAATGTTTGTAGTTTCCTTCCAGTTACGACTCCAGTACTTTTCTTTCCACATTTCTTCTTTTGAAACTTTCGTATTCGCCTTTCCCCTTTCGTAACCATCTCTAAATCACTCTTCTAGTCCGGTTCTTCTTGCCTTAACCCTTTCCTCCCACTCTATTTGGTTCATTTAATCCCCTCCGTTCGCCTTTCACCTGTGAGTCGTTCTTCTACGCACCGTCTCCCTCCCCCTCTAACATTGGATCTGTTTCCTTTCCTTCCCTTCTTCTTGCACGAGTCTGTCCGTCTGTCTGTTTGTATGTGTCTGCCTCTGCTTGTCTGTTTCTGCCTGTCTGTCTTGATGAACCTTTCTTCATTTTCCTATGGCTTACGTTCTTCTCACTCTCTGCGGGATGGTGTTGCTCGGGACGCCGCCTGTCCCCACTCTCATCGGGCTTCTCTCAATGACATTCAATATATCCAGCCAAAGCCTCTCGAAAGTCGGCAGCCTGCGGCACCCCATGGATTGCTCCCAACCCCACTGACGCGACGAAAGAGACAGCGGCAGCCACTCAGACCACCTCTTCCTTTGAGTGGTGCGGCGCCTGTGGCGCTGTCAGTGATTCGGAAAAGAGGAAAAAGTAGGATTTAGATAATCTAGGAGAAGGAGGCAATGAAGGGAGGATTAGAATAAAAATTTGGGAGGTCAGAGCAGGACCTCAAGCCTTTCCTTCCTTTGAGATGAGTCTGTGGCGCAGAGATAACCGTAGGATTGTAATGAACTGATTGAAGGAGATAGTGAATGGGAAATAATCATAAGAACTTAGGCGTCTAGTCATTGAGGTGCCTTTCTTCATTTAAATCAGGGATGCTCAACTCACTGTTTGAGGGCCGCATGCTACCCTCACGGAGGTTTAATGCGGCCCTCGGTATGTAACCAAAAAATAACCTACTTATCACAATCATAATACGTACTATTTTTTCACATTTAATTCTAATGACATACAGCAATATTAATTATATTATGATTGATATTATTGAATATCTTATTATAAGTTAGCTTTTTGATGTTATTGTATTATAATGATAAAAAGGCTATTGCACATCTAGCAACCGGAATGCTGGCTGGCCTCACTGATTTGTTGACGTAACCCACATTGCCATTCCTTGGCTTTTTTACTAGATCTTGGCTTTTGGGCTGGGACTTTGGCGCCTTGTCTTTTTTCCCTAGAAAACAGGCTAATCTAGGCTTTTTTTAAATTCTCTCCTGCTTGGCTATTTCCTTCGCTCATGTCCCTGCCTTCATCTCCCCACTCATCCTCTCGATCAGTCCTGCAGGTCTCTGGCTCCCTACCCTTCTCCTACCCAACCACTCCTTCCGGGCCTTCTCCACCGTTGCCCATCCACTCCTAGCCCTCTCCCCTTACCCATCATCTTCCACGCCACCCAATAGAATTCCCCACCCTCCCGGCACACCGTAGCCGCTCCACGTTTCCCCTCTCCCTGCCCAACAGCAAAATGGTGTCGCTCGTATATGGGTCTTCACTTTATTGTAGCTTATATTTGCCCATTTCTCTATGACCTGCAATTTATGTGAGAAGTGTTTTAATTACGACTCTATCCGGAAGGTTACAATATATACACAACACAGATAATCAGTGTTATCAGTCTGCTGAATATATTAATTATGCGTATTCACATTGCAGGCAATATGAGGCCCTCATCACACATTGCCCATCGAATGTGGCTCTGCCACCCAAAAAGGTTGAGCACCACTGCTTTAAATGGTTTGTATGGCGCAGTCAGTGATTTAGGAGTGGGGTAACAAACAAAATACTTTATTTACTTGCTGTGGTTAAAATGCAGTGAGAACAGGCATTGAAGGGAAGGTACAGAAAGATATCTTGGCCCATTAAGTAAATTCACTCGTGATATTTTTCGAAATCCGTTTACGGCTATTTTTATTTTTATTTTATCTTAGTTCCTTCACTTCTCTGTACTCCTTGGGTCTCTCTCTCTCTCTCTCTCTCTCTCTCTCTCTCTCTCTCTCTCTCTCTCTCTCTCTCTCTCTCTCTCTCTCTCTCTTCGGTATTATTCTAGTGTTTGCCCATACTCACCCCTCGCAACCAAAATTGGCTAGGGGGCCTTTGAGACTGCGGGGAATACGGCGGTAAGCATGAAATGCGTTGCAAATACATAGTTTTTGAGTTATGGTGGTTTGAAGAATACCCTAGATGTAGGGAGATTCCTTACATTTACCTATATGTAGGGAAATTCCATACACTCTGGGATTTTTTTTACCACGTACGGAAACCACGCAATTTCATTCAGTCTCCATACCAGAGGAGGGGTCGAGAGGGGCAAAGCCCCCCCGTACAGTATTAAAGTACTAATGAAGCATCTAAACGGTAAGTAATTTCTGTCATATGAATCTTGCAACCGTCATATACGACTATGTATTCACTTACTGGTATCATGTACGCACGCGTGAGGCAGGTTCGAACGCAGGTTACTTGTGTTCGAAAAATTTCCATTCCAATTCAGGGGCCGGAGTCACAAAGCGTTAGTGCGTAGTTTTGGGCCTCTACAACAAAAATTACGATTCACAAAACTCCGCGGTAAATAACTGCCAACTATTTGATGCCATCACGAGCAGGTTATTAATTATTCTAATGTTTGTTAGTTGGTTTGTGTTATTCTCAAATAACCAATAATCTTTTTTGCTGAGGACACGTCTAAATTGTATTCAACCAATAGCGATGCTCCGTGTAGGTACGTACATACGTGGAGTGTTAAAGTGTTTGGCTGTTGGTGGTTGGTGGGTCAGTATCTGCATGGATTCTTTATGTTCAGCTTGTTCTCTGATTGAGTATGCCTTGAGTAACAAAGCGTACAAACACGACGAAGAATCGATGAAAATTCTTCGGGATCAGGGTGTTCTACCTCGTCACGTAGTCTGCGTAACGTGTGGAAATGACTGCATTTATCGTCGTTATGGCTAATGTTGAAGAAGGGGACGTAGGCACCTCTTTCAGAGTCAACACTTACATTATTGAGTATATATGGAGATTCACCACGCGCCTCCAATATTTCCCCCACGAGAATAATAACCTTTCCAAAGTCTTACATACTGTTGTACTTCTCTAGTTTTACCGGCGCATCATACGTGGGGGGGGGTTCCAGGGAGGGGTGCAGCCCCCCTGGTTAGCGAAGGGGTCGAGGGGCAAGCCCCATGTTAGAGGTTAAGTTATGCAAAGTTCGGTTATAGTAGTTTAAATGCGCTCCCCCACCCCAAATAACCAATTTCCGGGGCATCATACATGTGGGGGGGCCAGGGGGGCGAAGCCCCCGTTAGAGGTTAGGTTATGTAAAGTTCGGTTAGAGAGCTAAGTCATAGACGCACGTACGTATACTTACAAGCAGCACGGCGCAGAAATACACACGTAGCACAGCAGCAGCACATGCCGGACATCCAACATTTGCAAGTATCAGAGCAGTAGCACGTGCCAGGCATCTGTAAGTAGCTGCCATGCTTCTTCCTTTGTAAGTAGCACAACAGGAGCACACACCAATCATCCGCATTTGCAAATAAACCGGTAATAACACACCTCCGTCACCGACGCCGTGACAAACCAAAACACAAACAGGTGCAGACGACAACCCACAATCACAGTGGCGCCCCCTGCAGCCCAAGTACACAACTAAAATGATACCAGACACCACTATGCAACTCAACTGTCATCACCAAATTTAGGGAGATCACCTTATTAATTAATTCCTACATCTTTCTTTGGTATAAACAGATTCCTCCTTCAGCGTGTATGTGGAGCCGCGAGTTTATTCTCCAGACGTGATGTAGCTGTCTTCTCGATAGGTGATGATGTGTGGTGTCGCTCGTGAGTGTAACGATGAAAGGTGTGTGGCGTTCAGGAGGCAAAGCTGAGGATGTGACGAAAAGTGGGGCGAAGATGAGGAGTGGAGATAAGACCTCTGCATGGTATGGATTATTCGGCGATATGGGGTGAGACACTGCGGAGAATGAAGGGCACGGCTGAGGTGGTGAGTGGGTTGATTTTTGGTGAGGCGAGAGGTGGATTTGAGGTGAGGAGTTTGAGTTGAGCTTTAGGTGAGTTTTATTGTGGTGGTGGTGGTTTGCGGGGATCTGGTAGTGGGTGAAGGTGAAGCAATGGATGGGTGAGGTGCAGAAATAGTGGAAGTGAAGTGGTGAGTGCATGTGAGTGGAGAGGGGTTGAGGGGGAATTGTGGCTTATGAGATATGATGGTTTGCAGGGCTTAGACAGTAGAGGAAGGTGGAACGATAAGTACCTATGGTCCAGGACAGTGCTGTTACGTACCCCCCATGGCTGATTAAACTCTATTATATTATATTATATTTATATTATATTATTATATTTAGGTACACGTATATTACGCGTCTTTCCTAGGTACCCGTCCCTCCCTCTATCTTTTCCTTTATAGAACATGGGAAGTTTCTGCTGTGTGTGTGTGTGTGTGTGTGTGTGTGTGTGTGTGTGTGTGTGTGTGTGTGTTCATCGTCTTTTCACGTACCCCTTTGATCTATGCTGAGTACCCCCAGGGTTACGCGGACCCCAGTTTGGACAACACGGATCTAGGATGTGGCTGGGTGACTGGAGCGTTGGGTGGGTGTGAAAAGGTGTATGTGGGTATGGTGGTGGATGGAATGGGATGCTATATATTTTTTTTTTTACGGGAAAGGAAGCAGCTCAAGGGCAAACATAAAAAAGTAATACTGAAAAAGAAAAGCCCGCTAAACGCTGTCCCTATAAAAAAAGTTCAGAAGAGAGATATATTCACCTACCACTCTACCTGAAGATAAGGGTCTACAATCAGTATATCCAGCCATATCAAGCATACTATTCAGAAACTTGGCAGTTCACAAGGGACCTCGGGAAACAAGCTGAGAAACGCGCAAAAAATCAATCAGTGTCGTCTAATGTTTTCAGAGATTAATTCCATCACACCTCTGCGCTTCCCCTCGGTAATTCAAACCCTCATTCCCAGAACCTATCCCTCCCACAGCAAAGGCAGTCAGTCTTACGCACTGTGATTCTCGCGGCTGGATCATTACGGTGGAGTGCTTGCCACGAGCTCCTTTTCTCTGCATGTGACGAAATGCTCCTAATGCTAAGTGAAACCAACGCCTCTTAAAGCTGACATCGCTGTTCACCACCACTGTTAACTGGTTCATTTTCGATGTCGTCTATGGTTTGCCAATGCCTCTTCTGAACTTGCTAACTGCATGCCTCCCCCCCCTCCCGCTGCCTCGCCACACACGACTTTCTACTCAAGCTCATCCATTTACTGTCCATATCCTTTACGTAAGAGTTAACCAGCATATTCACTTTTTCATCCCTCACGCTGGTAAACTCTGGAACAATCTTCCTTCAACTGTATTTCCTCCTGCCTACGACTTGAACTCTTTCAAGAGGAGGGTATCAGGACACCTCTCCTCCCGAAATTCCTATTTTGGCCACTCCTCTAACTCTTTTTAGGAGCAGTGAGTAGTGTTTTTTTTTTTTTTAACATTTGTTACCTTTTTTATGCCCTTGAACTAACTCCTCTGCTGTAAAAAAAAAAAAAAAAAAAAAAACAACTTTAGTGTTGGGCATCGGTGCCTCACTTAACTATGTCGTTTTCCAGGTAATTAATGAGACACATGTGTTGAATATTGATTTAATCAGAGATACAACCCTGATAGATATCTGGCTATGTAATCCTGGGGCGAACTGATTTTCTCTTAAGGTGAGTTTATATTATTGCCTCGACAACTGTTGCAAATGCTGATCCGGGCGAAAATATTTACTACAACGGGTTGGTGTTCCTTTGATATCGTTTTTTATAGACAGGCATTTGGTGCTGTATGTCTGGTATGGTTGAGTCTTTTCTGGAGTGAAGGAGATTTATTTGTACCGGCAAGCAGCACCAAGGACAGGTGTTTAAAGAACAACTCCAGGAGAGGGAAATTAAATATATGAAAGAAACACAAGGAAACAAAGACAAAATAACAGCAACTAGTAGTAATGAAGCCGCTTTTTGGTGACCTCTGTTGTTGTGGGCCATTCTCTTCATTATGACAAACGGCACCATTGGCAGGTCCGGCTACAGCGAGGGATACGTAACACATCACACCACGAAACGAAAACGTACCTAGAGTGAAATAACAACTTAGAAAGGACAATACAATAAAAAAGGATTAACAGAAAGAGAGATTAGATTAAAACACATCATCATGAAAAGGAAAACAAGGACAGAAAAACAACAGCTTGTAGTAATTAGACCGTTTTTCGGTCACCTCTGTTGGTATGGGCCAGTCTCTTCAGGGGTGACAGACGAAACCATTCTCTGCTCAGGCGATGGCTAGATATACGTGCCACATCACACCACGAAACGGAAACACACGTAGATTGAACTAACAACTTAGAAAGGATAATGCAGTAAAAACGGATTACCAGAAAAAAAATAGAGTAAAAGACATCATCATGAAAAGGAAAACAATTACAGAAAAACAACAACAACTTGCAGTAATTAAGCTGTTGTTTGGTGACCTCTGTTGGTATGGGCCAGACTCCTCAGGGGTGAGGGGTACTTGTTCGTCGTGACGGACGGCACCATTTGCAGCTCAGGCGACGGCTAGGAATATGTACCACACCACACCACGAAACGGAAAGATACGTAGAGTATAATGATAACGGAGAGAGGATAATACCCAGACTAAAGGACATAAAAAGTATGATAAAAGTGAGAACATCAGGAAAGTCTTACATTAACAGAGAGGAAAGAGACGAAAAGAAACTATTAAAGAAGAAACGAAAGAAAAAGGAAAGAGGAAAGTAAAAGAAAAGAAAGGAAAAATTAGAATAAAATTAACTATTTAACTAACTAACTAATTAACTATTTAAATAACCATATAATCATACAACTAACTATTGAACGATCTCCTTAACTGATTTACTATTTGTCTAGCTCAAGAGATGAGAGCTTTTAGAAGCTGTTAGAAGTAGTCCTGCATTTAGACAACAATCAAAAAAGTGTGTTTGAAATATTTCTTCCACTGCTATATTTACCAACAAGAGCTAGATAGAGGTGAGTTGATACCTATAGAGAGAGAAAAGATAAATAAAGAGCAAGAAGGAGTGAACACATACAGAAAGAGCTCGACAGATACCGGTATGGAAGTATGCAAAGATATAAAAAAGGGAAAAATAAAAGGAGGAATAAATGAATGAACAATCAAACACATCACATAACAACTTAGAAAGGATAATGCCAGAAAGAAAGATTAGATTAAACACATCATCATGAAAAGGAAAACAAGGACAGAAAATTGCAGTAAGGTGACCTCTGTTGGTATGGGCCAGTCTCTTCAGGGGTGACAGACAGACGGTATCATTTTCAGCTCAGGCGACGGCTATAGGTATACGTACCGCACCACACCACGAAACGGAAACACACGTAGATTGAACTAACAGCTTAGAAAGGATAATGCAGTAAAAACGGATTACCAGAAAAAAAAATAGAGTAAAAGACATCATCATGAAAAGGAAAACAATTACAGAAAAAAACAACAACTTGCAGTAATTAAGCTGTTGTTTGGTGACCTCTGTTGGTATGGGCCAGTCTCCTCAGGGGTGAGGGGTACTTGTTCGTCGTGACGGACGGCACCATTTGCAGATCAGGCGACGGCTAGGAATATGTACCACACCACACCACGAAACGGAAAGATACGTAGAGTATAATGATAACGGAGAAAGGATAATACCCAGACTAAAGGACATAAAAAGTATGATAAAAATGAGAACATCAGGAAAGTCTTACATTAACAGAGAGGAAAGAGACGAAAAGAAACTATTAAAGAAGAAACGAAAGAAAAAGGAAAGAGGAAAGTAAAAGAAAAGAAAGGAAAAAATAGAATAAAATTAACTATTTAACTAACTAACTAATTAACTATTTAAATAACCATATAATCATACAACTAACTATTGAACGATCTCCTTAACTGATTTACTATTTGTCTAAC
>NC_066542.1:2880716-2895716 GCF_024679095.1 Eriocheir sinensis | reverse complement strand
TGTGTGTGTGTGTGTGTGTGTGTGTGTGTGTGTGTGTGTTGGGGGAGGTGGAAGTAATGAGTGGGGTGGACCCGCGGGGGAAGGAGAGGTTGCTTGGGAGTGTATTGGGTGTGTAGTGCCGCTTGGATAAAAATAAGATTCGGTCCGCTAGGCATCCACACTTGTCACTCCCAGGCTACACGCCTCACTCAAGGCACCCCGCACTCCTCCAAGGCACCCCCCCCACTCACTCAAACCACAGGCACCCACAGGCACTCCTCAAAGCACCCACAGAGCACTCACTCAAAACCCCAGGCACTCCTCCTCCACAGGCACTCCTCAAGGGGCACTCACTCAAGGCACCCCAGGCACTCACTCCAGGCACCCACAGGCACTCCTCAAAGGCACCCACAGGCACTCCTCAAAGGGCACCCACAGGCACTCACTCAAAGGCACCCACAGGCACTCCTCAAGGCACCCACTCACTCCTCAAGGCACCCCACAGGTACTCCTCCTGAGCACCCTGAGGCACCCACAAAGGCTGGGCACTCCTCAAAGGCACCCCAGGCACTCCTCCAAAGGCACCCCAGGTACTCACTCAAGGCACCCACAGGCACTCCTCCCTCCTCCAAGGCACCCACAGGCACTCCTCAAGGCACCCCACAGGCACTCCTCAAGGCACCCACACGCACTCCTCAAAGGCACCCCACAGGCCTCCTCAAAGGCACCCCTGCACAGAGCACTCCTCAAGGCACCCCACACTCCTCAAGGCACCCCTGGGCACTCACTCCAAGGCACCTGGCCTCCTCAAGGCACCCACACTCCTCCATTTTTGGCACCCCCACGCACTCACTCAAGGCACCCCCAGGCACTCTCCTCAGGGCACCCCTGAGGCCTCCTCCAAGGCACTCACAGGCACTCACTCAAGGCACCCACAGGCACTCCTCAAGGCACCCCACAGGCACTCCTCAAAACACAGAGGGCACTCACTCAAGGCACCCCACAGGCACTCACTCAAAGGCACCCACAGGCACTCCTCAAGGCACCCAGGCACTCTGCACCCACAGGCACTCACTCAAGGCACCCCACAGGCACTCCTCAAAGGCACCCCACAGGCACTCCTCAAGGCACCCACAGGCACTCCTCAAGGCACCACAGGCACTCCTCAAAGGCACTCTGGGCACTCACTCAAGACACCCACAGGCACTCACTCAAAGCACCCTCAGGCACTCATTCAGGCACCCACAGGCACTCACTCAATTATACAGTTTTAATATTACTTTTTCCGATTTATTATTAAAGACTCGTCCGATGAAGCCAACCAATTTGTTTGCAGTTTTAACTACTTCTGAACAATGCTGACCGGGCTTTAAGTCGCTTGATATAGTGATTCCAAGATCCTATTTACTTATTGCAGAAAGTTGTTGGTCATTCATAACGTAACGAACGCGATTGTTATTTTCCGATGTGCAACACTTTACATTTGTCAACGTTAAATTTCATTTGCCATTGATTATTTAACGTGCAAGTCGATCTAGATCTGATTGTAAAGCTTCTTCGTCGGGTGTCGCAGTTACTTTACTAGCAATTTTTGTGTCATTAGCAAATTTTGATACTTTGCAACTGAGCCCATCATCGATATCATTAACATAAATTAAGAAGAGCATGGGGCCAAGCACTTATCCTTGAGGTTCGCCGCTTCTGACATCGAGCCAGTTAGATGTAACACCGTTTAGAACTACTCTCTGTTTCCGCTCAGAGAGCCAGTCCGCAAGCCAATTGTGAATGTTACCCGAGATACCGTGCGCCAGTAGTTTGCTGAGCAATCGTTGGTGGGGGACCTTATCAAATACCTTTTGAAAATTAAGATATATGATATCTACTGATCTGCTTTCATCGAACACCTCAAAAATATAATGAAAAAAATCAAGTAAGTTAGTTAAACATGAACGTTTACTACGGAAGCCATGTTGCGAATTATTTATTATATTATTTTCTGCGAAGAGTTTCACCATATTGTCGCGAATGATAGTCTCCATTAACTTACACACAATCGATGTCAGGCTAATTGGTCGATAGTTTACTGGATGAGACTTGTCCCCCTTTTTGAAAATTGGTGTGAGAAGGAGGAGGAGGAGGAGGAGGATTAAAAAGAAGTTGAGGATAGAAATGGTAGAGGAGGAGGATGAGGAGGAGGAAGGAAGAAGAGGAGGAGGGAGGAGGAGGAAGAAGAGGATAGAAATGGTATAGGCGAAGAGGAGGCGAGCGGAGAAGAAGAGGGGGAGGAGGAGGAGGAGGAAGAAGAAACACGGAAACATTGAAAAGCTTGCAACAGAATGCCTTTAGCTTGATCACAAGTTTGCCTGGCTGCCATTTTGCGTCCGGTAACTCACTGAACAGAAAAAGATCAAAGTACTCGCTTAACGTATTTACAGGAACGTTCATTTCATTCAGAAAGTGAAGTTCATAGACATTTCCTTCACTTATAAGTTCGAAAAGTTTAGGCTAAAGCATTGTAAAGCGTATACTTTAAAAAATTCCAATACACAGAATCATAAATACCATAAGCATCCTGATCACCTAACAAACTATTTACTGACCGGAATAAAGTAATATATCTGTTCTAACCTTATTAACCTTGTTCAGCAGCTTTTCATTAGCCATACCTGTTCTCACCTTAATTACCTTATCTCTCACCTTCTTATTAGCCTACACATTATTTTATGCATCACGAAGCGCGCCCATCCGCCATCAATTAACAAGATAAATTGGTGGGCAATGTGGCCTTCCGGATTAAAATGCTCAATTAAAAATGACGGAAAATAGATATATAATGTTCAGCCCCACCGATATATTAACAATGAGAGCAGTTAAATATATCAAAGTTCATAATGGCGCTCATTTACTACGGATTTACGGGCAGGATAATATAGAGTGGTGTCAGTATTATTTGTTGGCGCTCTGATGCTGACTGACAGGTCCTCGACAACACACACGCACCCGTTTCCCCCTTCCTCTCCGTCCCTCATCCTGGTCAGCACTAAATGTTTCCCTCCTCCCCTCCACTGTCATATTCCCCTCATGTCTCACTCCGTTGACTTCCTGCCGCTCCCACCCCTCTCGATTTAGAGGTTAAGGGTCTTTTTTTTCATGGATCATACACGCTGTAATGAAGGCGAGGGCGTCATCAAAAATAATAATCCGTGTATGTTGCGTGAACAGTGAACTTGATTTGAAAGCGTGCAGATGGGACCATTTACCACTATTAACTACAAGGTTTACCATTCACCAATTGCCTTTGATTTCGCTTGCCTTCTGTGTTTTACCTTCTTTATCTTCTTATAATTTTATATTTTCCTATCATTTTTTTCTTACTTTTCACTTGCTCGCACAGGAAGTTTCCCATTCTTCAAACACCTGCTTCTTCATTACTTTATTTTCCAGCATGTTTACCTATTCCTCTTCCCTGTTTCCCAAAATTATCGCTATTTTTTTGCTTTGCCTCCACTGTCTCTAATACTTCCCCATCCTTATATTACAAACAACAGTATTTTCTTTTTCATTTTACTCCAAAGTTTTACCCATTCTCCCGCGGCGGTTAGTTTTTTGTTGTTCTTGTTTCCACTCACCCACTCACCCTTTTCCTCTCCTCATCATGACCACCAACTTTGTCAAGCTCCGTTTACCTGCCGTTGTTTCCTCTATTCCTAACTCTTTCCCCATCTCTCGGTAAGGTTCCAGCAAGCTGTTATTTTTATTTTGCTGCAGTTCACCCTCTTACTTTAGCATTAGTAAGCAAAACTCATCTTCCCCACTAACTTTCCCATTTTCATAATCTCTGTTTTACTATTAGCTCTTCATCTCTCCAATGTTCTCAAGAAAGGATATTTTTTCACTTCACTTCCATTTGCATTTTCGTATCGTTTCATATTATCTTTTCCTTGCACATTTGTTTACTCGCCCTCTCCCTGTTTTCCTTCATGTCATCTCTCTTCCTGCTTTTCCTTCCTTCCATGTTTCCTTCGCCTCGCATTCTCGTCCACTGTCAAATTTCCTTCTCCCTAACTCCTCTCCATCCCGGTCAACTTTTTCTCGTCTCTTTTTTTTTTCCTTTTTCTCTCTCTTCCAGCCTGCAAGTCTTCTTCCTTCCCCCTTCATACCTCTTTTTTTTTTCCTCACTTTTCCTTCAACTTCGAAGACTTACATTTTAAGATCCTTCTCCAATTTTCGGTTCAGTAAGAATCCCATCTGTATCTTTCCCAAGAAGTGAATCAGCTCCTCAGCGGATCAATAGATAATCTCTTCGTCTTATCGGGGTCCCGTTTCCTGCCCTTTTTCTTTTTCCTATTCCTATATTTCTCCTCGTCTCTTTTATTTCACTTACTTCTTTCCTCATTTCGTTTTTACTTTCTGCTTCCCATCTCATACTACATCCAAACATGCTGTCTCTGTCTGTGTCTCTCTCTCTCTCTCTCTCTCTCTCTCTCTCTCTCTCTCTCTCTCTCTCTCTCTCTCTCTCTCTCTCTCTCTCTCTCTCTCTCTCTCTCTCTCTCTCTCTCTCTCTCTCTCTCTCTCTCTCTCTCTCTCTCTCTCTCTCTCTCTCTCTCTCTCTCTCTCTCTCTCTCTCTCTCTCTCTCTCTCTCTCTCTCTCTCTCTCTCTCTCTCTCACTCTCTCTCTCTCTCTCTCTCTCTCTCTCTCTCTCTCTCTCTCTCTCTCTCTCTCTCTCTCTCTCTCTCTCTCTCTCTCTCTCTCTCTCTCTCTCTCTCTCTCTCTCTCTCTCTATCTCTCTCTCTCTCTCTCTCTCTCTCTCTCTCTCTCTCTATCTCTCTCTCTCTCTCTCTCTCTCTCTCTCTCTCTCTCTCTCTCTCTCTCTCTCTCTCTCTCTCTCTCTCTCTCTCTCTCTCTCTCTCTCTCAGTATTTTAACTCTCTTCATCCACGTAATCATCCTCGTCATCCTACACCATTTATCAAAGGAAACACAAAATAAGGAATTCATGTATTTAAAAAGGTAAAAATTGTGAAGGAAATCAGATTCTTAGACTTCTCATCGCTAAGTGACGCAGGAGGTTAATCTTTTAAATCTCAGAGATCTGCAACTCAGCCAGACGTCGCATAAATCTGAAATCACGCCGCCTCATATTTCCTGAGGGGAGAAAGGCTGTTTGCAAGTGTTCGTCTGTGCTGCATAGTGTGGGCTTTGGGGCCCATTTTTCGATACAGTTCTTGTTTCTCATTCACCCTCATGCTTTTGGCTCGCTCTGTTTCACCCTTTGTTATCTCTTGATGTCATTTTCCCGCTGTGAGTGTTGCCTTCACCACTGGACGTCTGTGTACATATTATTTTGCTGAGGAAAATATTTCAATTCTCTAATTAAACGATTAGCCAAAAAATGATAAGGTATTATAATATTAATAATAATAATAAACGGTTTATTAAGTGATAGCAGCTGTAAAGATGAAAATATACACGTTAAAAATACACTTTTGAAATATAATAAAAAAAAGGGAAAATGTACAATATGAAAGGGATATGGGGGTCTGGGGTGGTGGGGGGGGAGGTGAGGTGGTGGAATGCAGTGCGTTGGTGCGGTAGGAGGTGATGTGATTTTTCGGATGACAGGTCAAGTGTTAAGCCCAAGGTCAACCGCAGGTCAAAAAAGGGTCAGGGGTGAATAAGAACATAAGTACATAAAAACATAGGAGTCTGCAAGAGGCTGGTAGGCCTGTACGAGGCAGCTCCTCTGAACCTAAGCTCCCGTGTAGCTCCCGTGTATCTAACTGCACCTAATATCGCTGTCCATGAATTTATCTAATCTATTTTTGAATGTGACAATTGTATTGGCACTCACCACATGACTGCTAAGCCTATTCCACTCATCCACCAACCTGTTTGTAAACCAATTTTTGCCTATGTCCCTGTTGAATCTGAATTTATCCATTTTAAACCCATTACTTCGTGTCCTACCCGGTTCTCTTACCAACAAAACCTTATGAATGTCTCCCTTATTAAAGCCCTTCATCCATTTATAAACCTCGAACATGTCTCTACGCACCCTTCGCCTTTCTAGAGAATTCAAGTTTAACTGTTTGAGTCTTTCCTCGTATGGCAAGCTTCTCAACACCTGAATCATCTTAGTCATCCACCTCTGCACCGATTCTAACATTTTGATATCCATTCTATAGTAAGGTGACCAGAACTGAACCGCATAGTCAAGATGAGGTCTAACTAATGCTAAATATAGTTTGAGGAAGACTTTGGGGCTTCTGTTGCTTACGCTCCTTGAAATAAATTCCAGTACCCTATTTGCTCGATTTCTAGCTTGAATGCATTGTGCCCTTGGACGGAGATCAGTGCTCACTAAGACCCCTAAATCACTCTCGCACCCAGACCTGCTTATGAGAGTGTCATTTAAGCAATAGTTATGTGAGGGGTTGTTCCTACCTACACTCAGAATACTGCACTTCCCTACATTGAACTCCATATGCCATTTATCCGCCCAGTCATACAATCTGTTTAGTTCACCCTGGAGAATACTAGCGTCCTGATCCGACTCAATTACTCTACCGATCTTGGTATCAACTGCAAACTTACTGACATCACTATTAATTCCTGTATCTAAGTCATTGATATAAATAATAAACAAAAGTGGACCTAATACCGAACCTTGTGGGACCCCACTCGTAACACATCCCCAGTCAGATCTTTTACCATTGATTTGCACTCTTTGCTTCCTATTGCTAAGCCACGCCTTGACCCAGTTCAAAATTTAACCCTCTACTCCGTGAGCCTGTAATTTAAGCAACAGTCGTTGGTGAGGAACTTTGTCAAACGCTTTACTAAAATCAAGATAGATTACATCATAATATTCATCTCTGTCTACCGCCTCATATACTTTATTGTAGAAGGACAAGAGATTGGTGAGGCAGGACCTACCTTTCGTGAACCCATGCTGCGAGTCGTGAATTAAGCTATATTTTTCTAGATGCTCCCGAATGTTCCTGGCTATTATGGACTCCAGCATCTTGCCTATAACCGATGTTAAGCTAATTGGGCGATAGTTTGAAACAACTGACCTGTCCCCCTTTTTGAAAATCGGCGTCACATCAGCTACTTTCCATAGGCTCGGCACATAGCCAGTATTTACCGACATCTTAAAGATGACGGTTAGTGGGTCACTGAGTATATTACTTAATTTTTTATTTTTATATTTTCACAACAGAGCAGCCTAAGGCACAAAAAGAAAACAATAATATTAAATAAAAGCCTGCCACTACGTTCTAAAAAGAAAACACAAGAGGGTTTAGAAAGGGAAGATCAAAATAATGGTGAGAATTTGATATCTTCCTCTCTTGAAAAGAGTTCTTCAAGCTGTGGTAAGGAGGAAATACAGATGAAGGGAAGATTGTTCCAGAGCTTATTCAGCGGAGTGGTTCCAGATGAAGACGCTGGTTAACTCTTGCAAGGCTTGGACAAAGCAGGGTTGAGCATGAGTAGAAAGTCGAGTAAAGGGGCTTGGAGGGGGGGAAAACAGCAGTTGAAAGTCTGCGAAGAGCGTACAAGCGGAAATATCGATGAAGATAGAAAAGATATAAATATTATGGCGGAATTTAAGAGGAAGACACCTTCATGCCAGGAGGAGAGCTGATGAGACGAAGAGTTTCAGCCTGCAGGTGAAGGAATCGACGAGTAACACCACTCATGTCTAGGAGGACGCGAGTTCAATCCCTGCTCAGCAATTTGCTGGGATTTTTAGTTGCCGCCGAGTGGTTAAAATCTGCCCATGTCCAGAAGATCACCTATCAACCTGGACTTGATTCTAGGGATTAAAAGATGAGCCCGGCATGAGCCTGCGCAAGATGGAGTGCCACTGATAAACACTCAGTCTTTGTACAGAACGGGTTGGGCTGACCATCAGACCCACTGGAAGCAGCCTCTGCTGATTGTGTCTCACTGGGAAAAGCCTTCACTGGCGCTTACAGGTCACAAGCAAAAAAAAAAAACCCTTAGTTCAGAAGAGTTGCAGAGGGAGGCCCCCTTCACGAGATGTATACTCCATACGAGGGAGGACAGGCCCTCCTGCATATGGACAGTAACTGCAGGGAGAAGAATTCAAGTGGAGACTTGGAGGAGAACGCCTGGCCTGAGGGAAGCTGATTTTCAGTAGAGATGAGATATGAAGTTTCTAGTTGAGATTTTGAGTTATGGAGGACTGAGTGAGGAAAAGGAGGAAGGTGAGGCTGGTGCTGTCGTTGTCAGGGGATAGTTGTTTGGAAGATTGTGTCGAGTGATGTGGGTGAGAACTGTGTTTTTGAGTAAGTGCTGAATATCACCTTGCGGTTCTTCTTGCCCCCAATTTGAAATAATAGTAAGGGCTGGAGCTAATACCAGCTCTGCCTTGAAAGTCGTTGTTCTGAAGGTGGTCTTCTATTAAAGAAGTTGAGTAATGGCGTGAATCATTAAGGCAGTGAAATGATAGGACATTTGTTTTGAAAGAAGATCATCAATGAACAAATAAAAATAGGATTGGACAGAAATCTAGTGGGATCAACTAATTGTTAATAGATTTAGGAAGAACAGGACTGTCTACCACGAAGCAGAAATAACGGCCGGGGAAAGGAAACTGAGATAAAGGCAAGAGGAGAGAAGGATAGTGTCTCGGTAGGAGGCAAGTAGTTGAGAGTGTACAAAGATTCTGAAGCTACATCCCTTTATCAAAAGCTGGATATGTCCAGCAGTAATAAAGCAAAAGTCACTGAAACGAGCTAAGAGAGGATGAAATCTGCAGCCGTTACAGTGAAGTAGGAGATCACCAGAACGTCTTTGCAAACCCATACTTTGGCGATCAGAAGGTTGTGAGGTGGGAAAGGTGCTTTGAATCTTTCCGTTAAGGGATTAATCAAAGTTTTAGATAGACAAGTAGTAAAGCTACAGGACGGTAGTTTGAGGGATTGAGCGGGTTGCCCCAGGCAGCTAGAGGGTTGCATGTAAGGCATACTTTCCAGCAAGAAGGAAAGCTAGATGTTGACAGGCAGAGGCGAAAGAGTTTGACCAGTAGTAGGGTAGACAGCACGGAGGCACAGTTTTAAGGACAATAGGAGGCACTCCATCAGGTCCATAAGCCTTCTGAGGATTGAGGCCAGAGGGCATAGAAAACATCATTTTGAAGAATCTTTATAACAGGCATAAAGGAGTCAGAGGGGATGAGTAGGAGGAATATGCCCAGAATCGTCCAGAGTGGAGTTTTAGAAAAAGTTTGAGAAGAGTTCAGCCTTAGAGATAGATGAGACGGCAGTGTTGCCGTCAGGACTGAGAGTGGAGGAAAGATGAAGAAGTGAAGTTGGAGGAGATGTTTTGGCTAGATGCCAGAAGTCACGGGAAGAGTTAGAAAGCAAGGTTTGACATTTTCTATTAATGAAAGAATTTTGGTTAGTCGGAGAATAGATTTGGCACGATTTCGGGCAGAAATGTAAAGTTCATAATTAGCATTAGTTTGAAGGCTCTGGTACCTTTGTGAGCTACCTCTCTATCATTGACAGCACGAGAACAAGCGTGATTAAACCAAGGCTTTTTAGCGTGAGGAGTAGAAAGAACGAGGAATGTATGCCTCCATTCCAGAGACAATCACCTCTGTGATGCGCTGAGCACACACAGAGGGTCTCTATCCTGGAAGCAATAATCATTCCACGGGAAATCGGAAAAGTACATCCTCAGGTCGTCCCACCGAGCTGAAGCAAAATGCCGAAGCATCGCCTCTTCGGTGGGTCAGAGGGTGTACAGGAGCGATAGGACAGGATGCAGAAATAAGATTGTGATCGGAGGAGCCCAACGGAGAGAACAGTTTGACAGAATAAGCAGAAGGGTTTGAGGTAAGGAAGAGGTCTAGAATGTTGGGCCGATCTCCAAGACGGTCAGGAATACGTGTAGGGTGCTGGACCAACTGCTCTAGGTCGTGGAGGATAGCAAAGTTGTGCTTGTTCACCAGGATGGTCAGTGAAGAGGATGAAAGCCAAAGCTGGTGGTGAACATTGAAATCTCCTAGGATTGAGATTTCAGCGAAGGTATAGTGGGTCAAGATGTGCTCCACTTTAGAATTCAAATAGTCAAATAATTTTACATAGTTGGTAGAGTTAGGTGAGAGATAAACAGCACAGATGTATTTAGTAATAGAATGACAGTGAAGTCTTAACCAGATGGTGGAAAATTCAGAAGAGTCAAGGTCGTGGGCACGAGAGCAAGTGATGTCGTTGCGCACGTAGGCTCAATCCAGCTTTGGATTGAAATTTAGGATAGAGATAGTAGGAGGGAACAGAGTAGAGATTGCTGTCAGTAGCCTCAGAAACCTGTGTTTCGGTGAGGAAGAGAAGGTGAGGTGAGAAGGTGAAAGATGATTATAACATGTTGATGTGGAATCGTTTTGGGTGTTCCAGAATATATTAAGGAAGTTAAAACCTCATACACTGAGCTAACAACGAGCAGTCAGCGTGGAAATATCGATAGAAGATAGAAAGAGAGGCAACATTGCGGCGGAATTTAGAGGTGAAGACTATCAGTATGAGGGAGGATGAGACGAAGAGCCTTGCCTCCACTCTGTCCAGAAGAGCTGTGTGGTGGAGCCACACATGAGATGCATACTCCATACGAGACCGAGGATGTTTAGTGTTGAGGAAGGTGATAGCTGGGTGTTGTCAAAGAATAGGGGATAGTTGTTTGGAAGATTGTGTCGAGTGGATGGGTGGAGAAACTGTGTTTTGAGGCGTTGAAGGACACCAGGTTCTTCTTGCCCCAATCGGAAATAATAGTAAGGTCTGAGGCTAAGCGTTCTGCAGCCTCCAGCCTTGAAGTCGTTAAGTTCCTGAAGGGTGGGTCTTCTATTAAAGAAGTTGAATAATGCAGAGTGGAATCATCGGCGGAATGGATAGGACAGTGCGTTTTGGAAAGATCATCAATGAACAACAGAAAAGAGTGGGAGATAGGACAGAACCCTGTGGGACACCACTGTTAATAGATTTAGGGGAAGAACAGTGACCGTCTACCACGGCAGAAATAGAACGGTCAGAAAGGAAACTGGAGATAAAGGTACAGAGAGAAGGATAGAAACCGTAGGAGGGTAGTTTGGAAAGCAGATTTGTGCCAGACCTATCAAAAGCTTTTGATATGTCAGCGCAATAGCAAAAGTTTCACCGAAACGTGTAGAGAGGATGATCAAGAGTCAGTTAAGAAGGCTAGGAGATCACCAGTAGAACGCCCCTTGCGGAACCCATACTGGCGATCAGATAGAAGGTCAGAAGTGGAAAGGTGCTTTTGAATCTTACGGTTAAGGATTGATTCAAAAGCTTTAGATGGACAAGAAAGGAAAGCTATAGGACGGTAGTTTGAGGGATTGGAACGATCATACTTCTTAGGTACAGGCTGTATGAAGGCATACTTCCAGCGGGAAGGAAAGGTATATGTTGACAGGCAGAGGCGAAAGAGTTTGATCAGGCAGGGTGTCAGCACGGAAGCACAGTTTTTAAGGACAATAGGAGGCACTCCATCAGGTCCATGAGCCTTCTGAGGATTGAGGCCAGAGGGCATAGAAAACATCATTTGAAGAATCTTTATAACAGGCATAAAGGAGTCAGAGGGGGATGAGTAGGAGGAATATGCCCAGAATCGTCCAGAGTGGAGTTTTTAGAAAAAGTTTGAGAGAAAGTTCAGCCTTAGAGATAGATGAGACGGCAGTGTTGCCGTCAGGACTGAGAGTGGAGGGAAAGATGAAAAGTGAAGTTGGAGGAGATGTTTTTGGCTAGATGCCAGAAGTCACGGGAAGAGTTAGAGAAAGCAAGGTTTGACATTTTCTATTAATGAAAGAATTTTGGTTAGTCGGAGAATAGATTGTGTTTCCTTCTATGAAGATTTACTTCCAATTTCACTGTTGTCTATTTTGAGCCTCGTGACTAATTCGTCTGGGAGGATTTATGTACTTGCAACGAACAAGATTAAGGTTCTTCACCTTCAACTGTCTCCTCAGCACCGTCTTTCTTGAGCCATTGATCAAAGTACCCCTTGAGGCGAGCAGCAAATTGAAGAGGTCATCGTCATTTATGGGCAGAGGAAAACTAATTCTTC
The DNA here is from genome assembly GCF_024679095.1 of Eriocheir sinensis. Lineage (NCBI taxonomy): Eukaryota > Metazoa > Arthropoda > Malacostraca > Decapoda > Varunidae > Eriocheir > Eriocheir sinensis. The sequence continues at coordinate 2,883,626 of NC_066542.1, read as the reverse complement.
AAATCATCAACAGACATTCCAAGAATGTTCAGATAATGCCTCCTTCATATCTTTATACTCACGATGCTGGTTATCATCCAATGAATCACCTATAGGGATGAGCATAAAAAGACTCATGAATTGCACACATGGGACCTCATCATACTGCATTAAATTAGCGGCTTCCTCAAAGAAATATATCTCAATCTTGTCACCTTCCTTGAAATGATTAGCTGTAGCTTTGAGAAACTACTTTATTATTCTGAGAGTTATTACCATTCCCATTATTCGCCGCTAGCTCAGAGGATTTTTTACTGAGGGCCTCTTTTCTCGCCTCTCAGCTTAAAGATACCGTAATACTAGCTGAAGTTGCTCTCGTTCTCGCTCTCTCTTCTCCTGCTCTTTGATTATATACTCTCTGGCTTCCTTTGCATTACGTACCCTAACTCTTCCGCTTCCAGTTTCCACTGTGATACAGACATTTGCTAGAAAAAAGAACTAACAGACAATACTTCTCCTACAGGAGGTGAGCTGTTAGCCCTTGTTCGGATGCCATTTTATGTTGGAGTTCTTGAAAGGTCTGTACCGAGAAAATCCGTAAATTCTCAGCAATAAAAAATATAAAATAAAATATCTGAAAATTTAATTATTAATGGTTCTAGTTCTAGTCACTTATTTATGTAACCAGTCACACTACTCATAGGACAAGCAAAGACCAGATGAACCTGCTCTAAAGTTTGTTTATTTAAAGCAACAGAAACTCGCTGGAAATTAGAAATAATTAATTCACCGCACACAGCAACCTATCAACTTTATCTATCTTAAAACAACCTACGCAAATAGATTACTTCAACTGTATGGTGGGCGATGCAGAGCCACACCTGATCTACACTCCTCGTGCTGGAGCCCTGGGTCCTTCTTCAACCTCTCTCGTTCCTCTCTGCAACACGCCGTGCCCTCCTTACCTCTCAGGCTGCTTCCCTTGCCAGCAGTACACAGTCTCACTGACTTGTGGATACTACAAGGCTGGAAAGACCACCACGATGAACAATGTGGCGCGGGAGGTTGGTGAGGAACGTCTAGTTGCGTTGGAGTCTGGGTGGAAGATGGCGCTGGGCGTCAAGACCCAGTCAAGCCTCAGTTGCGGAGGAAGATGCCAGCTCGCCACACTAACATCTCTAAAATTCTGTAAGTAACAGATGAACATAAGAACGCAGGAGTCTGCAAAGAGGCAGCTCAAGGGCACAAAAAAGCAACTCCTTTGACCCTAAACTCGCTGTATCTAACCTCACCCTAATATCGCTGTCCATGAATTTATCTAGTCTATTTTTAATGTGACAATTATATTGGCCCACCACATGATAAAGCCTATTCCACTCATCCACCACCCTGTTAGTAAACCAATTTTGCCTATGTCCCTGTTGAATCTGAATTTATCCAGTTTAAACCCGTTCGCTGCGTGTCACCTACTTCTTTACACAACAAAACCTTATGAATGTCTCCTTATTAAAGCCCTTCATCCATTTATAAACCTCGATCATGTCTCCACGCACACTTCTTGCCTTTCTAGAGAATGCAAGTTTAACTGTTTGAGTCTTTCCTCGTATGGCAAGTTTCTCAACCCCTGAATCATAGTAACCTCTCTCTGCACCGATTCTAACATTTTGATATCCATTCTATAGTAGGGTGACCAGAACTGAACCGCATAGTCAAGATGAGGTCTAACTAATGCTAAATATAGTTTGAGGAAGACCAGGGTTTCTTTTATTGCTTGCTCCTTGAAATAAATCCCAGTACCCTATTAGCTCATTTCTAGCTTGAATGCATTGTGCCCTTGGACGGAGATCAGAGCTCACTAAGACCCTAAATCCCTCCTCGCACCCAGACCTACTTATGAGTGTCATTTAAGCAATGGTTATGTGAGGGGTTGTTCCTACCTACACTCAGAATACTGCACTTCCTACATTGAACTCCATTTGCCATTTATCCGCCCAGTCATATAATCTGTTGAGTTCACCTTGGAGAATACTGGCGTCCTGATCCACTCAATTACTCTACCGATCTTGGTATCATCTGCAAATTTACTAACATCACTACTAATTCCTGTGTCTCGCAATTAGGCGGATATGTAAACAAACATTCTTCCTCTTCTTCTTTTGACCTGTCTTCCTCCTTTCGGGCGTCTCTCCTGTTTATTCACACACTTTTCCTTTCAATTGTGCTGTGTAGCTTAATTTTTCTTCACTGCAATATACTATCACACTTTACTTTTCTGTTTGTTGCTGGAATAACTTACTGACATTGCTTGTCCGTGCGCTTATTCAAGCATTTGTGCCCTTTTTTCCCAGCACTGCATCTCCATCCAACACGTACCGTGCGATGACCCCGTTGTCCTCCTCTAGCCTCTTAGCCCACTCCTCCCTGGTGCTACTAATAACTCCCCTCTCTGCCTCTCATGGTTGCTGCATTCTACTATTGGATGATCCACTGATTCTTTCTCCCCTGTCCTACAGCTACAGTTCTGGTTTCCCCCTTCCCTATTCCTGCCATTTAGCTGTGGGGTTCTCGTTCTTGCTTTAAACATCAGCCTGCTCCCCCAGTCTACTCCCTCTAGCTTCTGTGTCTTGCTGTACCATCTTAATGTCGACTCTTTTACTCTAAAATTCATAGGCCCAGCCTAGGCAGATGGCACACCACCTGTTCATCTTCCCTTTTTTACAACAAAGGCAGCTCAAGGGCACAAAAAAAGAAAACAATAATAAAAAAAGCCCGCTTCTCCCTGCTCCCAAAAAATAATTAAAAGAGGTGGCCGAAAGAAAGATCAATTTCGGGAGGAGAGGTGTCCTGATACCCTATCAGGCTGATGGATAAATTGGTTTTCCGGGAAAGCAAACTCTTTTAACTTAGACATTAGATACTTGCCTGTGTCCC
>NC_066542.1:2868722-2880616 GCF_024679095.1 Eriocheir sinensis | reverse complement strand
TACAAAATAGTAATTAACTTACGAAATGCTATTACGTATGTTCCGTATAATAAGGTTACCTGATTCGGCCCCTGCGTCACTTGCATCACAGAATACAATTACAGCAAAACTGTTAATCATGGGTTGGAGAATGCTGAGCTTGGCTTAACTTGTTGTTGAATAAGGTTACGGGGAAATACATCAGCGGGTTTACCTTAGCCTCAATTTGTCTTGCTCCTTGATTTTCTTGTCGTTATCTCCTACGATTCCATATGAGGCCACGTGCCATAGAGGCTGAACACTACCATTTAGCGCTGGCATCAGGGTGGAAGCGCGAGCTGACGGCAAGGTAGGGGAGATGAAGGCATTGAGAAGCTGATTGGCAAGGCGGAGAGCTGACGGCAGGCGGAAAGAGTCAACAGCAAGGCATGAGCAGATGACGGTAAGACTAAAGTCTTTCATCTAATAACTTTTCAGCGTCAGAGATTACAGGAACTGTCCTTGTACCTAATGGTGCACCTTTAATTAGGGAATACGTTTTGTATCGGGCTGCTCTCCACGGGTCTTAGCTCTTCCCATCTGCCTCCTCCTTCTCATCATTATTTCATTATCCTCTTCTTAATCCTGCCACACTCTCACGGTTCATGCGCCGCCTCTGCCGCTACCAAGGAAGTTCTAGGGCTCATAATGGTGGCGATAATGACTTAAATACCAGTTGCTCAAAGGTCAAGAGGTAATGATGAAAATTACCCGGCAGCGGCCATGATTTACGTAAGGTTGTTCTTCCTATTGATGTCCCTCCCTGCAGCTGTTGCCTTTGTCTCAAAAAGTATGATTGCTTCGTTATCCATAAACTTATCTCTCTCTCTTCTCTCTCTGCCTCGGTCCAGTAATCTGAGCTTTTAAGTTTTATGTCCTTTACGTCCCAAGGATGTTGCAAATGTTTTATTTTCTTGATGGAGGATATATTTCAAGCTTATCAAAGTATTATTATTGTTGTTAAGCCACACACATATTACACATACACATACACATATACACATACACACATATACATATTATTATCACACATACACATCATTATTATTATTGTCATTATTATTACTTTTATTATCATTATTATTATTATATTATTATTATTATTATTATTATTATTATTATTATTGCCATTGTTACTATTATTGTTATTATTATTGGTTATTATTATTTATTATTATTATTATTATTATTATTATTATTATTATTATTATCATTAGCAGAAAGATTGTTATATTGTTGTTGCTGGAGGTAGCATGTTATTGTATTAGTCTTCAGTAGATGTTTCGAAGCTGCTGGTCAGAGAGATCACCGGTGCTTGAGATGTGGAACTTATGGGATGCTGCTTATTACGTGTGTGTGTGTGTGTGTGTGTGTGTGTGTGTGTGTGTGTGTGTGTGTGTGTGTGTGTCTGTGTGTGTTGGTGGAGGGGCTGTGATCATGGAGGCTTATGGCCTTTACAAGTGCTGGTATTGGTGTTGCTTGGTATTCTGTCCAAAAGGGATTCTGATCTGGGACGAGAATACTACAGTTTGTGGTATTTTGTGTGTGTGGGAGGGTCTCTGTTATGGGTTTGTGGAGGAGGACTTGCTGAATTGGTTAGGTTATGTGGCAGGGTCCTGACAGGCAGATTCAGTTGGGTGAGTGTGTTTGGTGAAGTTGGTGTAAGAACTGACCAGGAATCTGTCTTGCCCAAGCCTTGCACTCTTTAGTTGGCGCTGCTGGGTCTTTTTTATTAGAAGCCCAAGCAGGAGAGAGGCGTAGAGGAGTCTGGGGAGGATGGTGGTGTACAAGTCCTCAGCGTCCTTTTGAGGGGTCTCATTGCTTGGCGCACCAACATGAAAAGTTTGTAGGAAGCCGCCCCTGGATGATGATGCAGGACGTGCTTGTGTGTGTGTGTGTGTGTGTGTGTGTGTGTGTGTGCTCACCCATAAGATTCCTATAGAACTACCACGAACATCACAGCCACCACAACTACCCAGTAAGATTACTACCACTATTACTATAACTGCTATCACGCACCACCATCACCTAATGACAACCACCACAATAAATAAACCACGCTGTCCACCATTTTGACTGCCACATCATCACCAATATATAGTTACAGAAAATGACCACCAATATTTGCTAAGAACTTTGAAATAAAAAGAAATGCTCAACCCAGAATCACCACCACCTCCACCACCATCACCACGCCCATAATCACATCATCACTGTAATTAAGTCTCCCTCGTCTAAGTCAGGTCCTGCACGCCTCCCCTCCCTCACCTCTTAAGATTTTAATGACTTAATCACCTTCAATTAGCTCAAGTTGCCTTTTCGTGTTCCCAGTTCTAAACGCTTCTGAAGGTCCGCTCTGCTGCAGGCACCTCTGTCGCACCGTTGCTCCGCTTCTTTTTATTTTTAAATGAGCTGAGAAACATGTTTGTTATTGCACTTATCATTGTAATCATTCAGAAAGGTACATGACTTTTCTGACGAACAATGAATGGTATTTACTTCATGCATGTGTGTAAATATGTATGTATGTGTATGGTATGTATGTATGTGTATGTATGTATGTGTGTATATATGTATTAGTATGTATGTGTATGTATGTACATACACTTAAAAAAAAAATATCGTTATTAACATTCATCACGAGAAGCAACCGACACCAAGGATTGAAGCCATTGAGAACAGGTTACTTCTGATGTTGGTATCACTGCGTGTATACAGGGTCTACTTGCCTGAACCAAGGGAGTGGGATCAAATGGTTGGTAGAATTTGAGCTGGCACAACACTTCATGTGAAACACACAGTGGGGAGTCTTTAGCTAAGCTAATTGATCAGCCCCTATGTGCTATAATATCAGGTGTGTTTGGTGATGAATTATGCTTTAACACTCCACACACACAGGTGAAGAGTTAAAATTCTGGTCCATTGAGGAGACAATTTGATAAACTCTTTGCGGTGGATGAGCCACCAGATTCGGACATCAGAGTGAATCCCACTGACTTATCTGCCACATACTGGCTCCACTGACATGTGTGTTGATGGTTGTTTTTATCTTTGACATGGGGAGAATACTTCACCCACCGCTGTTACGTATACTCATATGAGCATTATTGTTTTAATAATTTAGAATATAGTTTAAACAAGTGGCAATTTCAAATCACCTGTTAATATTATGCAGACATCTGGTATCTCAATGTATCCTCCCTTCCTCTATCCCCTCCCGGTGGTCCTGTCCTTGCCCCCTCAGCAGAGCTGAGGTAGGAAGATTGCACTCTTTACCAAACCCATTGAGATCACTGCTGTTTGTGCGTGAAATTCGTCGGACCTCACTGTAACGATAGTTTTTGAGTACATCTCTCTCTCTCCTCTCTCTCGGAGTCTCTCCCTGACCCACCCAACCACACACACCCTCAGCGTCGTCGCCAGAGCACGTCCTGGCAGAGAATGTCACCACAACCTGAGGCCCTGTGAGGAGGCGAGGTATTGGTAAGGCGGAGGAACACTTGTTATGATTGTATCATTATTTGCTGAGGAGGTGAACAAGACATATTACATGATTGGAGGACCGAAACTTTGGCTCATGATGGAGTGACGGTAATTTTATAAATTCGACGTCATGCATATTGATCTTGATGGCAGGATGAGAATGAAAATGCAAGTTTAAAGGTAAAATGGTTATACAGATTTATCGTATGAAAATGTAAAACCACGTATGAGTAGGAAAGGACGATCTTAGTTGTGAATAAGACAGAATTACACGGCTCACTTCCTCACCGACAAACAGTGGTCCATCATGGTCCTCTCCATTTATAAATAAAAAAACCTGTCTGGTTTCATTAATTACCATTCCACCTCTCTACAAAGTTATACATAACTCTAGTTTTTCCTAGGTGGACATTGCCTCACCCACCGTATGATGCCATAAACCCAAGGTTCCCTCTGAGCAGGTCTCCATGCAATTAACACACATCTCATGACTGGTAGCGTATCACATAATGTCCATCAGTAGTAACGTGTAACCACCTAAGAATCCGTCCGTCTGCACAGCCATTTTTTAACATTCGTACTTAATCTGATCAATGAACAATAGCCAGTAGCAGCTTGAAGGTTCTTGAGAATCCTCCGATCGACGCATCTACAGACGTGCTGAGTTAGAATGTTTCAGCACTTATGGCTACATTACTTTGATTGTCAGTGTTAATGACTCTACTACCCCAGCATCTCTCTTTAAGACGCTCGGATCGACCTCATCCGGGGGACTTTATCATAAGCTTTACTGAAGTCCAGAAACATGACATACAATTTTATTTCTTTGTATAAAGCGCGACAGTCACATAGTCTCAAAGGCAGGTATTTGTTCTGTATGTTTGTTTTTCTGAGCTCCCGCTGACATTTATCAATGATGCACCAAAGTTTCAATCTAAGTAACATTGTAACATTTTAAGTAAGTATATCCATATACTGATCCCCCATAGCTGTTATATTATCAAAAATTTCTGACTTAAATAACACTAATGAGTTTATTATAACACCATGACATGGGTAAAGGACATTGTGTGAATACTATGTTGAATATTGTCAACACAAACAAAATGGCGTTTAATAAATGCCTGGCATATACCAATGTAGCTTTTTGTTTAGGTTCATACTGTCAACCGCTTGAATCAACTCTGCTAGGGAGGAACGGGTCATCTAGCACTGCATGTAAGTGTATTTTATCATTATCATTTTCAATTTTTTCCACTTAGGGGGTTTAATAGGCTTTTCAGAATGCACCTTGAACTGCTCATCTTTAAAGCTGCTTTACATTTCCTTCTCCAACCCTCCTTTCCCAGTTTATGGATTTCCCATATTTGTCTGCTGTCTTTGGTGTCCAACAAACGTTTCACTGCGGTTGTGTTCCCGTCTCACTCTGTGTTAGTATTATTCGTGGTCTTGTTAAGGTGGCGGCGATGTCCATGATGGCCTGAGGACCTCTCATAAGACGCTCGCTCCATAACCACACCCTCGCCATCCATGATTGCCAGTCTGGAGGCGTTATCTCCTGCGTTAGGCCAGACTTTCAACGTCGTTCTCTCCAGAAGGCACTCTTTGCATAGCTTGTGTTGTAGTGCAGGCGTGTACCATTGTCCTGCGCAAAGTTTCTCAAACAACTCCTCTGGTGACACTTATTGTTGTTAAGTCGTTTGCAGTCAATGCCATAGTGAGGGGTGTGGTCAGAGCCTGGATGTCTTGGGTATCAAGGATATTTTATATGACCACGTAGTCGCCTCTTTACAAGGCATAGATTGCCTCTGATATCCACGTTGCACGCCTTCGAAATGACAATTAACCTCCACATTTTCTTCCTTGCGGTAGAGGTTGTTGGTAAAACCATGCCGTTGTTATTGCACACATTTAGCAGTTGTCCTTCCTGTAATAAGTGACGAGACGTCATCCTTTAATTCCTCGATACTTGTAGTTGCTCTGCTGGCGTCTATGATGTTCGGCGTTCTACTAATTTCGCGTACTGGAAATCGCTCAACGCGATGACTTTTACCAGCTCTAGTCTAAAGTGTGGCTTGCGAAAAGCCCCATACTGTGAAGGATGGTAATGGGGCGAGTCCCTGGGGTTTATATATGCCACCAACTTCAGTTTTGGGCCACTGTGACAACACAATCCAGATGTGACTTTCAGTTTCCATATCCACTTATCAATAACATCGTGGCCTCCTCTTCACCAGCATCACCACTCTTCCTCTTGTGCTGGCTGGCTCGAGACACATCTTATAAACACGAAGCCAAGCACATCTAAATTAAAGCATTTCTTAGCCTCCAGAATCCAAACAATGTCACATCAAAGAATAAATGAGAGTATTTATGCATCCTGCAACTTATCATCAGTCCGCGATGTTCCAAGAGCACAGCTCTGTTCTTGGCTCTGTGGTGGAGTTAGAAAGAAAGCGGCGAATCTATCAATTATGAGACCGTTTGGAGCAGCATCATGATCTTTCTAGCTTCATACTTATGTTCACGCTTTCTCCTTCTCTCTCTGTTTTCTCTTCTTCCCTCAACCCAGTTTTCCTATAATGCAGGTGGATGTCTTTCTTGATGTATATAGTCGAGAAGGTAATCTGGCATCCTTAAATTTTTGGCTAACCTCAAGATGCTGTCTCTTTGCCTCTGGTCATCACCGTGATGTGAATTCGGTCTTTATTTCTCTCATTGTCTTCCATGCCTTTACTGTCCACAGCTGGTTCTGGATCTGGTGCTTCGCGTAGCTCGCCATTTCGAGTAACCTTCTGGATCTTGGTATCATCTTATATATTGCCAAGTTTCATCACCAGCCTCCCGATACACTCCTGCAGGTTATAATTAAGTTGCGTCGTCGATCCTTGCTGTCTGGAAGAACTGAGGAATAGCTGCTGCTGATGAATTACCATTTGATTAAACGTCATCTAGCCTCCCTGACACTTTCTTGCTCAAAAAGTGCTATTCCAGTTACATTTGCTTTACACCGCGCAGCTCTTGTGCAGGACCAGCATTGATGGCTAATTCCTGGTGTCTCTATTAAAGCAGCTGTAAAAGCCAGTTTAAGCTGGGGATTCTTTAGTTTGTCAATATCATTTGGTGGCTGCGATCCCAATTGTTGTAGCATTCTCAAGCCCAGACATATTGGTGTTCGAGCAGGAGGCAGGTGTGCTTCGCTCAAGGTTGCAAGTGACGTCGCGTTACAGGGACGTTCTGCGCATACCCAGAATTAGCCAAGACGTGAGGGTCCTCAGCAGAACAGCCAAACGATAAGGATTATTTAACTAAGTTCAGTAACACTGTCCTTCATTTCTTTTAAACTTCCTGCTTACAGGTCCTGCGCACCCCTTACACCTTCAGCCTCCAATTTGTTGCTGATGCATTGTTTTAATAGTAAAATTTGAGCACCTGGTTTTATGTTTTGTTGTTGCAGCGTTTTCATATTAATAATTATTAATACTAATAATAATAATATTATTATTACTAACACACATTACTATTGCTGAATGCGTTCAGGAATGTAAGTATGAAGAGAGAGAGAGAGAGAGAGAGAGAGAGAGAGAGAGAGAGAGAGAGAGAGAGAGAGAGAGAGAGAGAGAGAGAGAGAGAGAGAGAGAGAGAGAGAGAGAGAATGAGTAATTGCTTGGACATCAAGTATGGGTTCTAATTAACTTCCCGTGATCTGAGACTCCACTAATGCAGTGTAATCAGCATCAAGATCTGAAAGACGGCAGTGGCCTTGTCTTTATATGACGCGCTTTCTGCTCCCCTTCGTTGTGCTGCCGATTGAGGAACAGAATCGATACATACCATTGCAGTAGCCTCATTTTAAGTCTCTCTTTCACATAGCCTCATTCCTTACACACACACACACATTACACATTACAAGGCGCACGGTTTCTTTCAATGACAACAATGATTAATATTACTCAATCTTTCTCTAAGCCTGTATATGTTATTGGCTTTCTTTAAAATCGTAGCTTATTTTGTTTTTTGAGCATTGAAATGGAGCGGATTTAGTATCTGTATTTTTATTCATCTACTGCGAATCTTTCTGCCACCACAGCTCATCCAGGCGCCACTCCCATCTCCGCCTTCCGCCAGACATTCTCCACATGTGACGCAGGGTTGAGATGCCCTGGCTAACCCAACATTCCCGCTCCTGCACCTTCATGAATACAAGTCAGGGTGAGCTGCGCTGTTGCTCGGGTGAGGGAACGTGTGAGAATAAACAAGGAATATAAGTGAATAGGTATTATACTGGAGGTTTAGAGTGTGTGCCAGAATTATACAGTTTTCTTCTAGGTGGAATATCTGTCTAGCAATCAGCCCATCTATCCAGCAACTGTCTATTCATTCATCTATCTATCTATCTTTGTATTCATTCTATCCATCCAATATATGCATGACATATTTCCTTGAAAAAATTGCATGTAAGTCTGACTTAAATGGCAATTGAAATCTAAGAGATGCATTTACAGTAATTGCACAGATATTTGATTTCAATATTTCATGATTGCTTTTCAGGAATGGAAACCGCGTATTTCTATTTGTAGTTAATTGAATGAATCCTGATTTGAGAAATATACTAATTCATAAAATAGCTGCAAGAACGTTTTAAACACTTTACTAAAGCATTTGTACCACACACAAATAAAAGTTACGAAACGAGTTTGTTATAATGAAAATTGAAGTTATTGAATTTCTGGCTCAGCTCTGAATATGTATCCCATCATCGGAACATTTTTTTTCATAACAGAAGTAAGTAATCGTCGATAAACTAATGAGACAAAAAGCGCGCAATGCTCTAGTTATATTCATCACAAACCATTTTTAGTCCTGCTTATATAATTTACTTTCCCTCTTTCCTCTCCTCGTACACATTATACAGTCATACCATTTTCCTCGTATTATTACATTATATACCCCTTTTTTAGTCTCCTTTATTTCTAGTCCCTCATTTTTCCCCCCTCTCCCCTCACACACATTAAATAACCTCATTTTTCGCCTGGTAGATGGCTTACATTACATGGGCTGCACCGGGGCTGGAGTTTTCTATGGCTCATGATATCGCTCTTGTGCCCCACCTCGGTACTGGTTATCTCATATTAAAAGAAAACCTGCCTGGATAAATATTAATATTCCTACCACCCAACGGCTCCCTTTCTTTTCCTCTGCGGCCCTCTTTGGGGTTGCCTCAGTCTCTTTTTTTCCCATTTATGTTCATCCTCCTTTTCTCCTTTTCCTCCTCCTCTTCCTCTTCTTCTTATTTTCTTCTCCTTTTTGTTTATCGAATCTTAATCTAAAATATTTTATTCATCTTTATTTTTATTAATTACCTTGCCTTATCTTAAACTTTACTATCTTTCTGGCTTTTCTTTTTGCCAACTTCTAGGCAGTCTTTTTCGTTAGTAGTAGTAATGAAACGCGCGTTTTTTTTTTTTGTACGTGTCATAGCCAAATCTATTTTATGCAGTAACCCTAACCCATTGTATCAAAACTAAAATTCCTATATACATGCTTTTCTTTAAGGAAAAAAATGGGGCACAACTGGCAAAAATGATATTCTTTGGTGACTTTGCTAATTATTTTTCTAACTTGGCGAATGTTCTTTTTTTTTTTTTCTTTTGCAGTTGCTCCTTGAACTAACTTCCCCTCTGATTCAAAAAAAATCGGCCGCGATTTTGCCATGGTTAGTAACTCTACCGAACTTTTCGTATACTACAGGTCGAAACACTTTTAGCCCTCGTCCAATGAAGGAGGTCAGTAACATTCCAATTCACATGCACAATGGCTTGAATAAGAAGTCAATTTACGGTCTGAATATAGTCATAATAATGTTACAATTTGAAACAGGTGTTTTCATGTTGGCTAAAAGTTTAAATATATACATCTGCAGATAACCGCGCATAATACAGATATTACTGAAACCGCGTTACATGTTAAAACATTGAAGCTTACGCCTGACTTATGTCAAGTAAAATAGTAATAAACAGAAATATAGTTTAATGAACAAACTCTTGGATGCAAAATGAGTTGAGTTGTAATTGAACACAAGCATCCTCTCTCTCTCTCGCTCTCTCGCTGGCTCTCTCGCTCTCTCTCTCTCTCTCTCTCTCTCTCTCTCTCTCTCTCTCTCTCTCTCTCTCTCTCTCTCTCTCTCTCTCTCTCTCTCTCTCTCTCTCTCTCTCTCTCTCTCTCTCTCTCTCTCTCTCTCTCTCTCTCTCTCTCTCTCCTCTATCTCTCTCTCTCTCTCTCTCCTCCTCTCTCTCTCTCCTCTCTCTCTCTCTCTCTCTCTCTCTCTCTCTCTCTCTCTCTCTCTCTCTCTCTCTCTCTCTCTCTCTCTCTCACTCTCTCTCTCTCTCTCTCTCTCTCTCTCTCTCTCTCTCTCTCTCTCTCTCTCTCTCTCTCTCTCTCTCTCTCTCTCTCTCTCTCTCTCTCTCTCTCTCTCTCTCTCTCTCTCTCTCTCTCTCTCTCTCTCTCTCTCTCTCTCTCTCTCTCTCTCTCTCTCTCTCTCTCTCTCTCTCTCTCTCTCTCTCTCTCTCTCTCTCTCTCTCTCTCTCTCTCTCTCTCTCTCTCTCTCTCTCTCCCCCACACACACACACCCACACACACACACACACACACACTCCTGTTTAATCGTGTGCGTATCTCTCTGCATCAGGTCCATGTGCAATGTTATGCTCTTTATTTTATTGATCCTGGCTACATTTCAGCAAGAGTTTATTAGAGACAGACAGGTTTATCAAAGGCAGAGACAGGCGGAGCAGACAGCTGAGGAGGAGGAGAAGGACCCGTTACCTCTGGTCTTGGAAGTGAGATCTTACTAAAGGATGAAAGGAGGAGTAAGGGAGAATGATAAAGAATGCTGAGGGAGAGGCTCTATGAGGAAGGATTGTCAGCAGGGTATGATGATGTGAACTGTTTCTTGAGCTTAGGTGCGTGGTGAAGAGCGGGAAGTATGGCATGTCGTGGTAGAGAAATTTAGTGCGTGAATAGTGAAGGCATAAAATGCAGCCGTTTACAGTTTTCATGTAGGTATTTAACATTTCCAGCATCATAGAGAACACTGATTAGAAGAAGTACATTTTTCTTTTTATTTCCCCAAACTGAATTTTCATCAACTAAATATTCGTTTTTCAATGATTAAATAATCTACGTTAGGGACATTGAAATAATAACTTATGAAATACTGAATACGCTAATGCTGGCATGCATACGTAATTGTAAGTAAAGTCATTATAAATGTTTGATATGTTTTGCTCTCTAATTTATACACATAAAAGCAAAAGGGAAAAAATAAGTATACACTACAACGCTTGCTGTAGAAAGATGAAAGATGCACGAATGGATAATAGTTTTCAATTACTTTTTTTTTGTTATGCAAGAGCAATGGAAAAAGATTCAACAGCTGGAAATAGCGCAATGGCCTTACCAAAAACCTTTGTTATAATCACCTTGTTCTCTCCCTATGACAATCAACAAACAGCTCTGGGCAGATAATAGGTATAAAAGAGGTGCAGGGTGTTGAAATGGAGCCATGGGAGAACCCCATTTAGTATGAATTGAGCTTTCAACACAGGGCAGAGTAAAGTGCCGAAGAGGAGACAGAAACACAGGGCAGAGTAAATGTAACAAAACACTAGTGTGTGAAAACAGGCATGAAAATTGGGACTCAGAAATAGAATTTGAGTGAATCAGAGAGGGAGCTGAGGAGATTAGGACATGAGTGTCTCCTTTGTCTTTTGTCATGTTGTTTACTCACTCTTATGGAAAGGTTGACACAGAGAGTCTTTTCCTTTCAACAAGTCATTAATACGAGGGAAGATAACTAGAGACTAAAATTTCCCTTATTTCGCTTTTCTTAATTCTTATTTCTCTCCTTTCTTATGAAGGAAATATACTCTCTACCTCTCTCTCTCTCTCTCTCTCTCTCTCTCTCTCTCTCTCTCTCTCTCTCTCTCTCTCTCTCTCTCTCTCTCTCTCTCTCTCTCTCTCTCTCTCTCTCTCTCTCTCTCTCTCTCTCTCTCTCTCTCTCTCTCTCTCTCTCTCTCTCTCTCTCTCTCTCTCTCTCTCTCTCTCTCTCTCTCTCTCTCTCTCTCTCTCTCTCTCTCTCTCTCTCTCTCTCTCTCTCTCTCTCTCTCTCTCTCTCTCTCTCTCTCTCTCTCTCTCTCTCTCTCTCTCTCTCTCTCTCTCTCTCTCTCTCTCTCTCTCTCTCTCTCTCTCTCTCTCTCTCTCTCTCTCTCTCTCTCTCTCTCTCTCTCTCTCTCTCTCCACTTTAACCCGCTCTTGGCTCTCGCGTCTCTGGGGTGCAAGTTTCTGGTACATTAGTCAGCAAAGAAGTTATGCGTCGAGGTTAGGAAGTGTGC